>NC_056733.1:1546028792-1546061292 GCF_019279795.1 Protopterus annectens
ATGACTACTACTGGAGTGTAAAAAACTGTTAAAACGAACCAGGAACAATGAGAGAAGTTCTTCTGTATGTTGAAAAATCCAAGTATTTATTATACTGTTAAAACGTTAGCATTCAATTTAAAAATGTATATAAGATATACGCTTTCAACAAAATAAGTATCTCGCCTTCCTCAGACAAACAGAATACTAGTTACTATTCTAGCATTTATACATGGTTTAAAAACTGATAAACAATCAGCATGTAGTGCATTACCTAATTAAGTTTTCCCCATGACAACCTTAAACAAGAAAATGCTTTTACCAGTCTTACTCAACTTGACGCAAATTTAAAGCACAAAAGCACATAGTTTCTTATGCTTATGCTGTTGTTTAACAATGATCTTGTATAAAGTGCAAATTACTAATATCATCTAAAATTACGAATAAAAAATAAATAATGAACAATAAATAATGAATGATGATAAAGAATAAATGAATAATAAATAAATGAAAATAAAAAGAAATGTTGATGCCACTATTGAAAAGCTCCTCTTAACCAAAAAGAAGAAAATAGCCAGAGACATTAAAGACTACGCTAATAAGCAGGCATATCCTAGACTTTCCAATAAAGCCCTAGGGAGACTTAATGCTAATTTACAACCTGGCCAAGGTATCCTCGAGCTGGATCAGACTAATTCCAACAGTAGTACTGATGTTCCTAACCAGCAAAGACAGTTTTTAAGGAGGAGCCCTAGGCTTAATACCAACAACAATAATAATAACAATAACTTTCAAGAAGGTTCTGTTGAACAACATGCCCACCCACAGGAATGCCAGAATTGTGTAGAACATAACATTCAAGACAGGGCACCCCAAATCCATGAAACCCAACAGGATTTTTGTCAAGTGGGCAATTCCAGGGTGACGACCAACAACCGATATTGACTCCCACAGCAGAACAACAGGCGGAACAAGAGAAGACCACGCAGGAGATAGTTTATAACTTTAATTTTGGTATAGAACCACACCTGCACAAAAGCAGTGGTGGTGACTTTACCATTTACAACTATACTTCTCTTGAGATTCAACAAGACATGGTAGACCTTTTATTGAAAGACTTATCCTTTGTTCCTAGTCGCAAAATGGATATTGTAAAAACTGTTATTGATTTGAAAGTCTTTGTCCGTAAGCTTAATTTGAATCTATTGATGGGTAATAATTTGCCCATAACTAATGCATTAAGAATCTCTAGTTCTTACAACCCTCCTCTCCACCCTACTTTCCACATGTTTGAAAAAATGTGCGAAGTTGATTTCTGGGCCATCAAGAACAATGTGACACATAGACGTCATAAATACATCAATAATATCACCTTTTTGGAAAAGGATTTCATTAATTTATTGAAAGAATGTAACATCAGGGTAATGAAACCAGATAAAGGGGGAGGTCTTGTATTTATGGATCACTGCACCTATGTTGATTATATGTTCAAACATCTGGACACTCCCTCTTATAGGCAGGTGACATTGAATGAGGTCAACATAGCATATAGTAAGATTAGGGAAACTTTAAATGATTTCTTCCTAGAAGGTTCCATTGATATGTATACCCATAAATATTTATCAATGGCAGCACCTAGAATTCCAGCCTTTTTTGGCACTCCTAAACTGCATAAAAGGCTGCATGCCCCACCATTTAGACCTATAGTGGATGGGAGAGGATCGATCACATATGCATGTGCCAAATATATTGATTCTGTTCTCAAACCATTAATTATAAGTGAGGCCCAAATATGTAAGGACTCATGGAGCTTCCTGGATAGTTTAAGTAACCAAGTTTTTTCAAAGGATGTCCTTTTCTTGACAATCAATGTCAAAGATCTGTATACAGTCATCCCCCAAACTACAGGGGTGAATTGGGTGAGAGAATTTATGTTAAGAAAAGGAAGTAATCATAACAGCATAAACTTAATAGAGACTCTACTTGAGCTTGTTTTGGCCAATAACTTTTTTATGTTTGAGAAACAATTTTTTGTACAAACTTCAGGTGTGGCAATGGGTTCTCCATGCGGAGGCTCATTTGCCAATGTAGTTATGGCATTTTGGGAGACGAACATGCTCTTTAAAGATGAGTGATTTCAAAAATATGTCACTTGGTACACTAGGTACCAGGATGACATATTTTGTATGTGGACAGGTAATAGGGAACTTATTCCTACATTTATTGATAGAATTTCACAATACACTGATTTTTTAGAGTTTACATATAGTATAGGTGACATTCAAGTAAATTATTTGGATGTATTATTGATCAAGGATAGTGATAACAGTAGGTATAAGAGCCTAATTTACAGGAAGCCCACTTACTCGAACTCTTTTCTTCATTTTACCAGCAGCCATCCCTTTCATCAAAAGAAAGCGGTAATTAAAGGACAGTTGGTTAGGGCTGCCCATATGATCACAGACTTAAACGATTTCCATTCTGAATGTTTAACACTCATGAGCATGTTCGTTCATAGAGGGTACCCATCTAGCCTAATTTGTAAACTCATAAATGAGGTCACTAGTAAGCGAGAGCAAGGTTACTTCATTCCCCTTTTAGGGGATCATTCTTCAGGGCAGATAACTACCTCCCAGGAAGATAACCTAGAAACAACTGACACGCTGGATACTGTTCTAGGGACTAAATCAGAATATACTATCAGTTTCCTATACACTTTCTCTTTAGATCACCAGCTAATCAAGGAAGTGTTATTTAAAAACTGGGACTTAATTAGAACAGATCAGTGTATAGCTAGACGTTTAAATAATGGCCCAAAAATAACATATAGGGGAGGTAATAACTTGAAAAGTATTTTACAAAACAAGATAAAGAAGCAGCATTCTAACAGACCACATGGCATGTTCAAATGTGGTACATGTGCACAGTGCCGACATGTCAAGGTCTGTAGCCACATTAGTCTCAACAATATTGTTTATAAGATTAACAACCATTACAATTGCCAAACTAAAGGCATCATTTATGCTGCTAAGTGTAATTTCTGTAAAGCCTTCTACATAGGCAAGACTGAGTGTAGATTCAAATCTAGAATCTACGAGCATCAGTATGCCATTAGTAGGAAGGATAGTACTAATGCCTTAGCTAGGCATATTATGGAGTATGGTGATCACTCCTTCAGTTACATATTATTAGAACATAGGGAACCTGACATTAGAGGTGGAGCCTGGCAAATCCTCCTGGAGATGGATGAGCTTTCATGGCAAATTAAAATGAGGGCACACATCTTTCCTGGTATAAATGATGTTACATCAATTAAGTGTATTTTGAAGTGGCTGGCTCTTAATAGGTAACCACTCATCTAGTCTGCAGTAAGGAAGGGGAATATGTACCACATTCAACATTTCTTTTTATTTTCATTTATTTATTATTCATTTATTCTTTATCATCATTCATTATTTATTATTCATTATTTATTTTTTATTCATAATTTTAGATGATATTAGTAATTTGCACTTTATACAAGATCATTGTTAAACAACAGCATAAGCATAAGAAACTATGTGCTTTTGTGCTTTAAATTTGTGTCAAGTTGAGTAAGACTGGTAAAAGCATTTTCTTGTTTAAGGTTGTCATGGTGAAAACTTAATTAGGTAATGCACTACATGCTGATTTTTTATCAATTTTTAAACCATGCATAAATGCTAGAATAGTAACTAGTATTCTGTTTGTCTGAGAAAGGTGAGATACTTATTTTGCTGAAAGCGTATATCTTATATACATTTTTAAATTGAACGCTAACGTTTTAACAGTATAATAAATACTTGGATTTTTCAACATACAGAAGAACTTCTCTCATTGTTCCTGGTTCGTTTTAACAGTTTTTTGCTTGTCTGTTTGGTGAAGTGGTTCGTAGTCTCTTTACTACTGGAGTGTGTTGAACAATACTGACTTTGACAATGCTAGGCCCGCTACTGGGATGTTGTACATATCCATATCTTACTTGTGAATACAACTAGTGTATACTTTTTTGTCTCAGATATGTGAGACACCTATACATGGTATTTGCATAGTAAAGTACTGCTGCAGATGTGTGTTGAACTGCATGTTATATACTGAGCTCATAACATTTAACTGTCAAGTGTTATGCACACCGACCATATGTGTGTCTCATATTTGTAGTCATTTACCCATAGATTTGTGTTATGTCTGTAAAATAGTTGGTAAATCTGTGAAGACTGACATTACAACATCCCCCTTCTTTGTCCTCTGGCTTTTCCCATTCGGGATTGCCACAGTGGATCATCTGTCACCATTTCTGCCTGTACCCTGAATCTTGTTGTCTCACACCAACCACTTGCATCTCCTCTCACACCACAACCATACAGCTTATCTGAGGCCTTCCTTTCTTTGTATTACCTGGCAGCTATATCATTAACCATCCTTTTCCCAATATCCTCAACAGCCCTCCTCAGCATATGTCCAAACTGATGTAAACCTGCCTCTCCAAATTTTTGTCATATCTGTCTGACATGGCCTGTCTCTCTCATACACACATTGCTAAACCTGTGCATCCATGTCACACCCAGTGCAAATTGTAACATATGTACCTCTGCCATGTGCAGCTCTGCTTCCTGCTTTTTTTCTCACTTCCACTGTCTCTAACTCATATAACATAGGTGGTCTCACTACCCTCTTGTAGACCTTACATGTCACATTTACTGGTACTCATCTATCACAATTAAATCTAGACACTCTTCTCCAACCTTTCCATCCTGCCTGTACTCTCTTCTTCACCTGTCTGCCACAGTTGTTATTACTCTGAAGTGTTGATCCCAGTCATTTAAGCACACCCACCTTTGCCAATTCTACCCCACGCATCCTCAATATTCCGCTTTTCTCCCTCTCTTTCACACACAGATACTCTGTCATAGACCTGGTGACCTTCATTACTCCCCTCTCTGCAGCATATTTCCACCTCTGTATGGTCTCCTAAATAGGTTCCCTACTCTCAATACAGATCAAACTCAATGTTATCCCTCCATAGTTACCACAGCTCTGCACCTCAACCTTATTCTTAAAACCGTACACAGGTACTTTCTCTCCACTCCTCATGCAACCTCACACCACCCAAGATATCAGTAAATAGTATGGCTAAACACACCACTGTCATTTCCCCTAAACCTTCATGCTTCCATAGGTATGTAATGTGGGCCAACAGCCTTGCCAGTATTCATCCCCTTCATATCTATCCTTACATCTTCCTTGTTAAGCTGTTGCACTTCCTGATTCACCATATCCACATCATCCAATCTTCTCTGTCTCATTCTCTGCAGTCATCAGCCTTCCAAAGTACTCTGGCCATGTGGTTAACACACACTCCTCACTTGTGAGTACATTTATCTCATTATCCTTTATCACCCTTATCTGCTGCACATCTTTCCTAGCTCAGTACATCTGTCTAGCCAATCGGTACAACTCCTATCATCCCTCCTTAGTGTCCAAACTGTCATGCAACTCTTCATATGCCTCATCCTTAGTCTTTGCCACATCTCTCGTTGCCATGCACCTCATCTGCTCATACTCCTGTCTACTTTCCTCATCTCTCTGACAGTCTCACTCCTTCTTCCCCATCCTCTTTCTCTGTATACTGTCTTGTACTTCCTCAGTCCACCACCAGGTCTCCTTGTACTACTTCCTCCATCCACATGTTACACCAGCACCTTTCTAGCCATCTCCCTTAGTAGCTCTGCTGTACTTAACCAGATATGTGGTAAATTGACAGTACCATCCAGTGTTTGTCTTAACTCTTCCTTGAACTCCACCTCACAATCACCCTTTTCCAATTCATACCATGTGATCCTTGCAGCTGAACTCACACTCCCCCTCTTCTTGATCACCAACATCATCCTGCAGACCAACATTCTATGCGGCCTAAATGCACTTTCCCCTTCATCACTTTATAGTCTCCAATCTCCTTCAAACTGGCTCTCCTACATTGGATATATTCCACCTGTGTGCATCTTACTACAGTCTTGTAACTCACCCTATAATCCTCCCTCGTGTTATAGTGCATATTCACCACAGGCATGTCCATCTGTATAGCAGCATCCACTACCATCTTACCATCTGCATTCTCTTTAATACCATGCATACCCATCACTTCTACAGACCCTCTGTTCCCTTCACCAACATGCCCATTGACATCCACTGCAATGACCACTCTGTTACCCTAGGGTACAGTCATCACCACATCATACAAATTATGTCACATTTCTCTCTGTCATCCATAACACAACCAAGTTGTGTACCATATGAGCTCCTGCCAACCTTGGGGCACACACCCCAGTACAACACCTGGGTACATACTCCAACATGCTGGAGGTGGGTGGCACACACACAATGGACAGAGAGTGTGCAGGTAAGGGCCCAGTGAGAATTAGTACATTACTGTATCAGACATACTTATATCTGTATTGTATCTGCATCCATGTGTCAGGTCTGATTGTAGTTGTGGATGGGGTTTTCTTATGCACAGAGGTGCACATCTATGGTGAGGATAGAAAGTTATATATTATTGGGGTTTATACTGTAAATGTGCAGACATGCTGCATCCATCCTGTACCAAGGTCACATGTGAGTCTGCTGACAATATCTCTCTGTCACAACTACCTAGGTCCCTCTGGTCTGCATATGAGACAGCTGCCTGAAGCTGGTGAGTATGACATTGTTCTGTTGTGGCCTGCCAATACTCCAGGCATGTGAAGGGCGTGCAATTTACCATGCACACAACTATCAGTAATAGCTATATTGCTTTATGTGCATGTTCACTTGTGGTAGGGTTAACTGCATTGCATCACAGTGGTCACCACTGGGGCTTATCTGATGTGACTTCAACATTCCTGTAACATACCTCACAACTTGTCAGCGCACGCATGGATATATGCACACACACACGCACACACACACACACACACACACACACACACACACACACACACACACATTGCACAAAACATACAAACTTCAAACTTTGTTGACATTAATGATAATGGTCGACTTTTACAAACAAGACCTAGGAATTCTCATATTTTTAGTTATTTGCAGATAGCTATTATTAATTTAAATTCCCTAAATACATTATTGAAACTAAATTAATAAATAAAATAGTAATTTTCTTCTACAAAATAAAAAATAAACTTTGATATGCATTTTCAGTGGAGTGAGGTGGGCAAATAATTTCAAGTCTGGCAACTATACAGTTATAAGACATCAAAGCATGAGTATAATCTTGTACCATCCTGCCATAACAAGTAGGGAAAATAAATGTTACTGCTGTTTTGAAAAAAAATAATAAGAAGTAGCATCACAGGGCAGCTGGAGGCTTGGCACAAGTTACGGAACTGATAAAGAGAGAGATGAACTTGACAACTAAAGTTTCTTCCCTGCTGTTGCGCTCAGTGAAAGTCCAAAAGAAATGGACAGTGTTTCATAGGATGCATAACAAAGGAAGGCTTTCTTCATTTTTTTGTCAAAAATGAAATTTCCATGATAAGAAAAACAAAACTTTTCATACTTTAAAACCTTTTTATAGAGTGTGTGATCTAATACTAATATCCCAAAACAGCATAAAAAATAAACTGCTTGAAAAGTGCTGACACACATTATAAATATGCAAATGTACTAGACTTATTTGAAAAGAGATACACTGGATGCAACTTTACTCTTAATAAGTAAAAACATTTAACCCCAATATGTTTTTTACTTATTTTCAAATTACTGAACTTAAGCATGATAAAAAATCCAGGTCTCTTGAAGTTGTGACAGCTTCATTTTACTATCTCAGTAAAACAAGTGCTGTCTGTAATTATCAATATTTGTGTATATTTTTATTTCAATAAACAGATCCTGCTAATTATCATATTTCAAGTAATAATCACTCAAAGGCAAAATGCAGATGCATGTCAGCATATTGTTTGTCAGATACGAAGAAAAGAACCAAAAAAAAGGAAATAAAACATTAAATAACCTGTGCCACACTTTCCTGTTACTTTTATATAAAATTGTTTATTCCACTAGACTATAGATGTAGCTCATAATCATAATTCACTTTAAATTTGTATTCTAACTGTTGTGATAAGTAGTCTAACACATTGGTGATAATATATATGTCTACAGTGATTTAGTAGAACACGCTTTGATGCAACAAGCTGTTAGTGCATAGTCAAAGCAACCACAGTGTGTAGGGCAGAAAACATAATAGCTCAGATGGTGTAGTGGTAAATTGCTCTGACAGTGGTATATATGATCCTGGGTTCAAGACTTGGCAGGGCTGATTATTTTGTACTAAGGTCGGGTGGGCTTGGCTTGTAAAGACTCCAGGGCCATTAGGCTAGTACACATATATGAACCTATACATGGTGCCACATACTGAGTCAACTATGCTACATTATTTGATTAACCATGCATCTGTTCTCAAGGAAGACACACTGATGTGTGCAGATGCATTCAGCATGGAAAAAACTCAAGATTTCCATGCTAAATCCTATCTATTCTCCAAGGTCCTTTTAAATGTATGTCATTTAGACTAAAACAAAGTGCAACAATGTTTGGCTACTAGCAAAACAATTTGTAGTGAGCAATTGTTCCTTTTCAATTATCTACACTTGCTTAACTTTTAAAAATACAATTATAAGGCTTCTATACATTTCACAAATGGAAATTTTCCCAAAGAGAAATATCACTGATATATGCTTTCCTTAGTCACCTGTACACTATTAGAAAACATGACTGTCACAAAGCTTTTATACAGTCCTTCCTCATTAAACATTCAGTAAAATTAGTAACATGCTTTATCTTGTTTACATTATACTGACATGACATAAGTATGTATGCAATGGGTGAAGTCTTGTATTTATCACAATCATATGTCAATGTAAGGCATACTGATTTTGTACCATAAACCAGCAACATGTATTTCTTAACCACCCTTCGAATCAGTTTTGCAAGCTGAAAAATTCTAATAGTTGTCATAATTCTATTTGACAGGGGACGAATCCCTTAAATCAGATAAAAATAATTGCACCTAGCAGAATTATAGCAATACACATGAGCTAATGAGCTTCTAATTAGCAAAAAAAAAACATAGACTTGTAAATAATCTTCTGGACATACACCTGGCATAGTTACAAATTAAAGGAAGCCAAAATTAACTTCTTGACTACTTTTAAGGAAGGTATATAAACATTTATTCCATAAATCTATTTTTCTAAATATCTACTCACAAAGCTAATAGCTGCATTACTGTATTTTCTGAAATATATTTTAGCTTAATTTTTTAGGCCATATATAGGCATTGGACTTTGACATGACTATTAAAATGTCAGTAATTAGTAAGTATCCAAAAATGAAGATAAAAGTAAGCTTCTCTTGATAATCCCTGAATATTTATATTAACTGACATGCATGCCTCACAACCTAACGATATTAAAATAGGTACAAGAACCCTTGAAATGTAAATACGTCCAACCAAAAGTTTGGGGATCTAATCAGTATACATTTGAATACCAAATTGAACAGTACACAGCTCTACCTGCTTCCAAGAGAAATGTGGGATATTACTCAGCAACACCTGTTTAAAAAAGAGTGACAAAATACTGAAATAATATAAGCACATTCATCAGACACAATTTAAAATCTGTAGACATTAATAACTTTTTTGCAAGCTTTTATCACACAAGTTTATTTATTTTTTATCTTGAAAAAAGGAGATGTGTGTTCTCTTTGGTTAAATTATTAATGCTAATAGTATGTGGATCATGTATTGCAGTCTTCTGTGTACTAGACAGTTGAAAACATCATGTGTGATGAAAGAAATGTGGAAAATTGTGTGAAGGAATAAATCAAGCTGAGAATAGAGACACACCTCTAAAAATAGGTACAGCATGTCCCGGGGTAAAGCAGGTCTGAAAGTTAGGACATTACTCCAAAACAGAGACAGTTGGGAGGTGGCAATGATCTTCACTTCATTTATTTCACTGGAATCATAGCTCCAGTATTTGAAGTATTTTCCATGGTGCATTTTGCAGAGTAAAAACCTGCCTAATTTTATAGGCAGAATATGTATAGCCTCTAATTTCTTACTTCACTAACTTTCAAGTCTCACATCTATCCAAACTTGAGAAGTGTTATAAAATAACAAATTTTGCAGTAAACCATAGTAATAGAATACATCATTGCCTAGAACTCAGATAAATAAACTGGTTAGAACTACCACATCACCTAGCTCTTTCTCAGCTTACTACAATACACAGATTTGTCTATGAACCAGAAAATTGTCCAGTTATTAACAATTTAATGCAACACTACTACTAACAGCAGTATTGAAGACGTAACAGGCAGCACATTCACCTTTACTGCTGAAGGCTGTGGGTTCTATTCCTACACCACGTAGACTGCTTGCTGACACTGCAGTACAGGCTAAGCATGGTGCTGCATTCTTGTGTGTGCTGTCCTTTGGTTGACATTTTAAGTCAAGGCCCTGTCTGCTTGAGTTAGTGGTAGCTCAAGTGGATACAAATGATCCTGTGGCACCTATTGAAAAGAGTAGGGGAAATTCCTCAATGCCCTAGATAAATGTACCCTAGTAGTATAGTTACCACCTGTATCTTACATGAAAAGAGGTTGCTAGCTTCATGGGACTAACCCAGCCAACAAAAGATAATAAATAAATAAATAAATAAATAAATAAAATACTCTCACAATATAATTTTGGGCTCAAGAGAAAAATTACTAATCACTCTAACCAAATCATCTAATACTACACGTGCCTCTCTATATTTAAATAGTGTAGCTAAACTATGGAACCATATCATACTACCATTGAAACTCATTCAGAATGCTTATTTAAAACACAACCAAAATTTTATCTAGCATAAGCTATCTATATGAGCAAATGAAAAATTAATATCCATTCTACTTAGTAAAATGTAATCAGTGAATAATAATATCTTGGATTATATTTAGTTCCTATCTTAATTGATGAAATATTCTTTTTTCTTTCATCGCTGTGGCTACATGTTCCATAGCTAAAGCAAATAAAATGGATGATAACAGACATATATACAGAAGAGATATAGGTCTATAAACAAAGCAGATTGTGGGATCTCTATTTTGTTTCAGAAATCGGGTCATCAGTGAATATTTCTAAGAGGGCATGTTTTAATAGGTTTGCATATTGAATAGTATCTTATAAAAAGTTTGCCTACATTAAGTGGGAATATTTTGTGTGCCTCAGGGTTGATTCCATCAATTCATTTTCCTTTATTCAGTTTAATTCTCTTAATTTATCCACCTTTTTCAATATTTTTTTCTCTATGAAGTTTGTTATTCTCTGTCTGTCAAACCAGTCTGATGTATAATTTCTATATATTTTTTCTATTAAGATTTAAATTCTTGAAGAATTTTATTGACACCTAACAACACTTTGCCCTTCGTAGTACTTTTAGTAAATTCCCATACTATTTATCACAAACTGCTGACAGAACGGTATTCCACCAGAACAATTTTATGACCTACCCACACCACCCACCACACTTTATTAAATGCAGTCCAAGTAAAGTGTTTGGTGCACTGTAGTTTCTAAATTTCTTACCTGTATACCACTTATTAAACATATGAGATTATTAGTTGCAACTATTAACTCAGGTTATGTACACAAAAAGAAACTTCTTAAAGAAGCCCATTTTATTATATTCGGTTCTTGTAAATAACTCTCAAGTTCTCATGCAGCTAATTTTTGTATTGAAAATCTTAATGCACATACTCTGCATATCTTCAAACTCTACCTTGAAAAGATTTTTTATGAGTCATGCCTTGCTTGTTGATTTCCAAAAGGTATTTGATGTTATTCTTCTTCTAGTCAGGCCTGCTAGCATAGCTTTTGGTGATGAATCCCTTACTTGCTTTGGTGATATTATGATACATTAGCTTATTTTTCAGAGATAACTCTTTTCATTTCAGGTGTTCCTAAGGGCTCTAGCCAGAAAGAAATTCAATTATCTCTTTTAGCTATTGATATTTCACTAAATATGAAAGGTCTATGTGTTTCTCTAGATGTTGATGATATGGTTATATGTACAGTTGGTAAAAATATCTCCTTGATACAAAGGAGAATTGCAGAATAATGAATATAAATTCAGTGTTGGACTGAAAGCAATAAAATCACCAATGTCACTAAAAGGTACCATGGCATTATAAGTTTTTTCAAAGGCTGTACAGTACTTCCCCTATGACCACTAGTAAACTTTAAATAACCATTGTCATTTAAGCAACTAATCAAAAATATGTGAGTATATGGCAGGATCCCTGCCATTTATTTAACTATAATAATACATTTAGTGTCCTAAATTAAAAATATCTACTGGATTACGTGTCCTCAATGCTGATGCTACAAACTCAACAAGCAAAACATCATAATTTTTAAACTAGAGTGTACCTTGCCTTTAGTAAGCTTATCTGTAGTGACACAGAGGGATAAAGCCTTGACTACAACCTAGATGACTCAAGCTTGATTAGCAGCTTTGGAATCTACTGGACGTGATGTGGTTAATGGGTGGATTGATGAGACTTTGCCTGCTTGTTTCTCTTCAAGGAATATGTATGAAATGCATATCTCAGAGAATTCTTTGGTAATCATTTTCCTAGAGAGATGAAAAACTTAACCAACAGACTTTCCTTTAAAGTTAGGGTCACTTCATTCAGAAGGCTTTAGTCATCTGCAGAAGTAAGTGATAGCCCTTTGTTTTTACACTTCACTTGTCCACCTTGGAAGAACTGTGCTGAACATAAGCAGGAAAGCTAGGGTTTAAAGCAACTTCCCCCCAATCCATTCCACGTGAAGACACCACTGCAAATGCATGTTTCTTGTCTTGATATGAACAAATGGGTGAAAAGACTTTTACCTAGAAAGGAGTGAATGGGTGAGGGAGTTATTATAGGTAGCACAGGCTTGATGGTTATGGTGGAAGGGTCAGTCAATAAATATATAAGTAAATAAATACATACATACATAAATCACTTTATTATCCTCCTATACTATTATACTCTTCCAAACCACCATAATCAAAATTTGTATAATTACTTATATATCTAAACAAAGGAAGCAACAGTGCTTTGGCTTCTGAAAGCAAAACAAAGTGTCCTAACAGATTTGTCCTAATTTTATGGTGAGGGCATTTTATTTAACTGACCTCAGTCAGATACAACTGAAAACATTATCACATAAGCATTTCACTAATGGCTTTCTTCAGGTTATCTGAAAAGCCTACCAAAGCCTCAGTTTAAATATACCCCAGTCACATGACAAGTTCAAAATACAACAAAATAACAAAAAGTGCATACCGATACAGAAGAAAATAAAATCAATAAATCTCATTATTTAAATGAGCTAGACTAAAATTTGTTTAATAGAATAATTGACATTAAACATTTGCTTAACAATAGTAGCACTGAGTTTTAGTCACTCAATTTAATTTAAAATATCACTGATCCTTATAACTTTATTCACAATCAGTAAGGCCAAGAATTGAAGGTCGTGTTTATCACCCACTGGCATAACATGTCTAGCAAATGCATTCTTTCTATATTGCGTTCTAATATCATATTTTTGCTTATGCATCCTTTCTATAAACTGGCAGTTTGTTTTACTAACATAGAATGCAGAGCAGCTAATCCAATTAGCTATGGAAACAAGACTGTACAATCATTATGCTGTTTAAACCAATACGTTTCATTGTAGTGGGTGCATAAAAGAAGTAATTTCATAAGTTCAGCAGTATCTACAATGGTATGTACTACAACAACTGGAAACTATTCTCAACTTTACCTTCCTAGGGGCATAGATGCCTTTTTAATTGTTGTTATTCTTGAAGGTAACCTTGACTGCAGTACCAACAATACAGGTTGTGTCACTGCTGACAGTATTCTACATTTTTTCTTGATAATATCACTGATATTCAGAATATTCCTGGAAAAGGTTATTGGTATTCTGAAAACATCTAGCATGTAAATATTTTCTGGAAATGTTTTTAACACTAAAGAAAGGAGCTGCTGTAGTACTTCTATAATGAAAGATTTCTTTCTTAAACCCCATTTTGTAAAATCCACTGTCAAAGTCTGAAGTAACACTTCTAAAACTGTCACTATGATTTCTCAAAGGGAGGCTCGTGGCATCTGTCTTCTTTACTATATTCCTGTAAATGAAGGGGCTATAATCCAATTTCACTGCAAATATGAATTAATTCTTATTTCACAGCTTCCTAAAAATGTTTGTGTCAAGTGTACTTTTCTTATTTAGAAATACATGTACTTCAATGAAATTTATGCTAGTGATTAGCATCTGTACAAACTCATAAAACCGTGCTGTATACCCTGTCAGCCAAATGTGTTTCAAAAGTCTTGAGCAGACTATAATGTTTTTGCTGAGGATGTTAATTAAGAACCATTAAGAACATATAAATGTTCCCAATACAAAAGCACTAAGTTGTCATAACAGTATAAGCTCTGCCTTTTACACCATTGTTTTTTGCAAAATGTTTTACATCATTATTTGATTACACGTAGTCAAACAGAATGAATTTGAAAGTATGGCAATACATTCGATATAAAAGAAACAGAGAATAATGGCAGCGGTTGTCATGGATTATGACCTCCTGCTAAAATAGCAATCTCAACTAGTAGAAGAGCAGTAGACAGTTAAGCCCCTTTCCCCTTTTCATATGCAACAGAAATACTCATGTTTCTGGCTCTGTGATACAAAAGGATAGAGCCCTAACTGCATCCCAGGTGACCAGGGATCTATCAGAAACCCCAGCACTGATGTAGCCAGGAAGAAGGGAATGAATGAACAGGCACTGTCCACTCACTTCTGCTGGAGTTGAGATGTGAAGTAATGCACACACTTAGGGGCATATTGTTTGGTCTCTTTGGTGGAAATCTGAGAGACCAATGCTCATTCTTTAAGAGCTAGGGCAGGGCTGCTTGGAGGGAGCACTTCTTGCAGAAGTATGGGATGCCCCCCCTGTCAGCCCATTGCATTCCCCTTTCTGAAAATTCACTGAGTGCATGTGAGAGTTAATGTAAAAAATAAGAAAAACATTGGACTGTCCTCCTAATGGCATTCTAAATGATGGCCACTAATGGTCAACTCACACACCAGTGACATTGCTCTCAGCCTTTTATCTCCAAAATGTGGTATATTACTTCTCACAATGAAGAACAAATGGGGAGAATGTCAAACACTTGCTAACTGCTGCAACGAGAAAGGCAACAATATATTTCTTAACAGATTTCCATATTTTCAAAGAAAATTAATTATGATTATTACTCAGTATCATTTATCATGGATATTTGTTAAAAAAGTAGCAATGAATGTGTGTCAAACACTTTCTCCAGGATTCAGCAAGTTCTGCATAGTGTGGAGGAATAGTGCAAGAGCTGCTGTACGCAATATGGCCGACGAGCGATCCAGGAATGAGCTCCTGGGATGGGCTCAAGCTCTCCTACACTATTCCTGCACAGACACCACTGTTCTTTGTTAATTACACCATTTGCTGTTGAAAACCATGCAAATGAGGTGAATTAGAAATCCAGGAAGCAGGCAGGCATCTGTGCAGGAATAGTATAACCTGCAACAATTTATTCGGTTACTAACCTAATACATTTCTGCAAATTACAAAACGGAGGTATGACAGCTCCAAAGAAAGCATGTATTCAATGTAGTAGGGATGCCAACAGCCAAATATATGGCCATTGGCATGGGATATAGTTGCAAAATTATAAAGAATAACTTTTATTTTTTTGGCCGATTTCGGCCATTTAAGCGCATTGCAGCGGTGCGCAAATGGGATCAGCCTGAAAATAAGAAAAAAAAGTTGAAAATAAGCTTTTAAACCCATATCAGCATTTTGCCATGATAGTCAATGGCATGCATAAGACAATAATACCAGGCAATAGTGGTTGCTAAGGGGAAAGACTCAGTGTGAGTGTGGTAACTATGAATTCACATTCTGGTTTATGCAAATGAGGGGATTGATACTGAATCACAGATTTCCCCTCAGTGTTAGCTTGCACCCAACCGTGTAGGTGCAGCAACATCATGGTATAAGTATAATAGGTAAATTACATCATAAGGGGGAGTGTCATGCATGCTGTAAACGTACTGGAGCTCTGTGGCCCATGTTTGCCCTTAGCTAAGTACAGCTGAGGAAGGGGAGGGGGTGTCTGAGGCTGGCTAGCAGTGTTTATATTGCCTAAACCAGTGTGCATGCCGCACACTGAGTTTAAAAAAAAAAAACAGGAAATAGCACTTCTGTTGACATCTGAGCACTGGGTATGTGCGGTGCACCTCAGGACTTAAACGGAAAGGCAATGGGAAGGGAAAACAGCAGTAGGAAGGCAATCAAGAAGAACTGACATATCTGGCAGGTACAATGTATCAGAATCAGCCAGTTACACAGGCAGCAGCCCAGCAGCCCAGCCCATCACACTACTATAAACTATGCAAACACCTTTAATTCTGGGTTTTCCCAGAAATTCTACACCACCAGTGTACACAGATGAGGAAATTTTACCTGACAAAACTAAAAAAATGCTAGGGGCTGCTGTTGCTCTCATACATCAATATATGGAAGATACTGAGGGCTGTGAGGATGTGAATGCTGATGACCAACCCACAGTGAGGAGGAAGAGAAGAGTGTACCGACCAGGGTAACCTACCAGGGGCTACAAGAGATGGAGATAGTGGAGCACTATAGGGTGAACAGGGACATTTTACAGCAAATAGTTGAGCTCTGCCAGCCACGCCTCACATGCAGAACCAACAGAGGGCAATCCATTCCAGTGGATTCCAAGGTATGTGTAGGGTTAAGAATACTAGCCACAGGTACCTTCCAAAGGACAACTGGGGATATCATGGGGATCTCACAGGCATCAGCTTCCAGGGTATGCCACCAGTTCCTGGATGCCATGTCAGCACATCCCGGTGAGCACATATATTTCCTCAACACCCGTGAGGCATTGACCAGCAATATGCTTCTCTTCCACAAAATAGCAGAATACCCTGAGGTAGTGAGTGCTATAGACTGCACGCACATACACATCAAAGCACCACCCATTGAGCGGGGTAGGGTCTACATAAACCGCAAGGGCTTCCCCTCCATCAACTGCCAGGTAGTGTGCGATGCCAAGGGCATTATCTTGAATGTGTGTGCTGGCAGCCCTGGAAGCTATCACAACTCCCACATCTGGCATATGACACAGCTGTACCAGAAATTTGCCAGTGGGGACATCACATATGGCCACCTAGTGGGGGATCCTGGTAAAGCACTGGAGCCATGGCAGATGACAACCATCAGAAATGCACACACACCCAAACAAGAACTCCATAATGAGGCACATGCACAAACCAGAATCATAATAGAGTGTGTGTATGGGATGCTCAAGTCACGGTTCTGGTGCCTGGTCATATCTGGTGGAGCATTGTAGTACTCTCCAACTATGTGTACAAAAACTTTCATTGTATTTTCCATGCTACACAATATGCTCCTATGGAAACAGCTGCAGCAGGAACAGCACGGGGTAGGGTCACACAGCCCCCCACTATTGCCAAGGCCATCACAGGCACAGACAGTCTAGGAGGAGGAAAAAACCTAAGCCTGCCCATGTAGGCAGAAGGAGGCATGCCCAGTATCCCAGGCTTTGGCAAAGCGGCAAGGCATAGCTCATACACTGACATGGTAGGGAACCAGGGAATGACACCTCTCTCTGACTCGCACATACAGTAAAAGGGATGCCAAACATGACACAACCTGTGCTTTACCATGTATAGGGGTGTACAATGTGCATCAGACATAGTCAGCCCTCCAGCACCATTCTCAATACTGGCACAGCCACAAGGTAAGTTACTCTTCCTATCAATTGCTGAATGGAGTAGCATGTTTTGATAGTTGTATCTACAGTATGGATGTGAGCATGCAAGGGAATTGGGTGGCTGAATGGGATGGCAGCAAATAGTGGACACCTACATGGGCAGCATGAAATCCATAACAAATACTGGTGTCAACAAAGTAGGCAGTACTAGACAAGGTGACAAATCCCACTGCAGTACATGTGGTGGCCGAAATGTGTGTCCACAGGACACACACATGCATGTCAGTGAGGTTCTCATACCCAACACCAGCCTCAGCCAGCAGGACAAGTGTAGATGACCATAAAGAAAGGCTGTGCTAAGGCCTCCAATTGATGGGAATGGTGAACAGCCCCCCCCCCTCCAGACCTACACAGACAGACTACAACAGGTTTGGCAGTTGTATATTAGTTCTGAAGGGTAAGAAGTCTGAAACTGAATAGTAGGTCAATAAAACCTAAGATCTGTATTCTACTGATATGCCTCTAGTCAGCATGATAGGTCAGAATACAAAACGAAATGGAAGCCAATAGAGTACCTGAAATACCAGTAAAGTCATAGCAAATGTTTACAGTTGTCAGGTGCCCCCACAATCCTATGTAGAAATGCAGTATCATGTACGTGTGGGTTTATTAACAGTGGAGCACAAATTACCTGAGCTGGCCCAATTTACAGGATAGATTTTTGCATGTGTACAATATGCAGGGGTCTGTGTGTTAGGTTGTTGTGTGCTCTATATTGTGTGGAAGTGGTCAGCATGTAGCCATGGAGGGTGTTTCCTGGTGGCCTGTGGTCAGTACTGTTGAGATGACAGGGTATGTTCTGACAAATGCAGTGCTAACCACAATGCATCTCAGCAATACCCAGTTCAGCAGTCATCCATACTCACTGTCCAGATGTCAATATCTGTCACCATCTAAAAGATGGACATGCCATGAATGTGGGCCCAGACATATACACAGTACACAGGTGGTAGTACCCTAGACAGAGTACATAAAATATAACTGTCAGCTGCACAAACTTTTGAAATTGTACATACAGGTTAGAAGCACATTAGTTGTCTATGTAGTATGGAATACTGATGTAGTCTGGCCTGTCACTGGCAGACCACAAAAGGCACAGTTATGAAGTAATGAAAGACTGCATATGTTCCTGCACAAGGCAGCTTAATGGGAATGTCTGAGGTATATCTGTGAGTCAGCTGCAAGGAACTTCCATATCACACATGCACTCAGCTCAACACACCATCAGCCACAGGTTTATCACAGGTCATATCCCTGCTGTTGTGAATGAGTACAGTATGACCCCCACTTCTGTATGGGAATACACACAGAATGCAGCATGCTGAAGAGATGTCCCATGCAATTGTGCCCCTAACTGTAAGCAGCACCCTGCCAGCATCCAGACCATGGGATTAATATGGACAGAAATTATTGCCATTAACACCTCACACACTTACCCTGTCAGCCCAGGGGAATCTATTGGCTCACAGCCTGGGAATGTAGGAGTGACAGAATGCACTGGCCTGCTACAGATAGCCTGCATCACTACCAAATGTCCTACAGTTCTCTGTCAAAGACCTGTGCTTTACCCGTACTGCCAATGTATGTTATCTCATGGGGTCCCAACTAACAACATAACACAGTCCACAGAACACAAATGCAAGGCCATGTTGACAAATCCCAGTAGCATGCCCATCATATCCTTCTGCATGAACTGTGGACCAACCCTTAAATACTACTGGGATGAAGGGATAACTATAGGGATACTTCTCAGATATCGCTCGCATAATGTTAAGAAGAGGATAGAATAACAGAGTGGGGGGTGTAGAAGCATGAACGTCATGGAGTGTGTGAAGTCTGAAACTCTGATGTGTGCCCATAATATCCCTGCCTGCAAACCCAGTAATGGGTGGCTACAAACCTGCTTGTAAACCACAATGTGAATGGGAACTGACCTGATATATGACCCCTGCCTCTGGGTAATCTGGGTGAATCTTTACAGCTGAGAGGTATGGCCACAGCAGGATATGGCCATTCTGTTACGACAATATATGTACAAGCAGGGGATGCTCAGCCACCACAGTACCAAGGTGCTGGACCATTTACACAAACCCATCAGCAAGTGTCTGCAGCTACCCCTCCAGAATGGCATGAGTGTGCAAGAATATGTAGGCTTCAGACCACAGCACTGGACACAGTTTCATTCATCTTGTATTTCCCAGGAAATAACTGTGAGCAAATAAGTATGTCTGTCAGTAGTTTATGACATAATACAACACAGTGTAAAATGGTACATATGTCTGAATATCTCTGCTAACACCAACCATGTAACACAAGCAGCACAGACACAATAGTTACAGTATCCCACTATCTTTCACCCATTGTGACTCCATATTGTCAACCTATCTACAGATATCCTGCAGAAACAGGTCACTAGCTGCAGGTGTAGAACACCAAATCCTCAACTGGAGTACAATCTATCTGGAGTGGATTCACACACTGAGTACAGAAGGTCATACTGGGCATGCCCCTACACTTAGAGAAATGAAGCCCATGTCTGAAAACAACAGTGGACTATAAATATATGTCAGTTGCAGATGTCTGTGCACACACCACATTGCACACCATTCATGCTTTGCACACACATTTGATAGGAATACTCACACATATCCAAGGCCAACACACTATAATATGCCAAACATACACACACAGAGATGTAGGGAAGAGAGAGACAGACAGTGACAGAGAGATTTCCATCATGAGGCCTGTCCCACCCACCACACATCCAACTGGCCAATATCACATGATGTGCTGATGTCAATCACTATAGACATTGCTTTTGGTAGCCCTCAGCCCTAGAGTGCCTGTGGTGCTTGTGATAACTGTGTAACATGAGAGTTCAAATCAGTATTCATCTAGCATTTGTGTACCCAGTCCTGTCAAATGTAAAGTTGTGTGTGACTGAGTGTTGTGTATGTGTTTCCAGAGGAATGGTTTATGGCCCAGTCACACAGACTGCACTTTCCAATGCCCATGTTAGCACTCATGCTGTCAGTCACCTTGAAATAGCCCTCTGGCCAAATCTCAGCCTCATAAGCTCTATGGTGCTTGCTAACTGTGTAACACTACAGTACAACATACTAGTTAGGTATGAGTTCTAATCCCTGACATGGCAACTGTGAAACTATGTGTGTGTGTGTGTGGTGTGTGTGTGTGTGTGTGTGTGTGTGTGTGTGTGTGTGTGTGTGTGTGTGTGTGTGTGTGTGTGTGAAGAATAATTATTTTGAAGCCATTCATACTCGATACACCTCCCATTGCCCTACTTTAGCATGCCTGCTGATGTCATTCACCTTGAAATAACCCTTTGGGCATGTTTCAGCCATATAAACTCTGTTTTGCTTGTCCTAACTGCGTAATACTGTAGTGTAACAAACTAATTAGGCAGGAGTTCTAATCATGATCCTGCCAGCTGTGGTAATGTGTGTGTTTCCCTGACAGAGTATGTGTGTCTTCGTTGACACCTGATTTTGTGGACATTCACACTTACTACACTTCCCTTACTCCTCCTTTATCACTGTTGCTGATGTTACTCACCTTCAAAGATACCTTTGGATAGCTCTCCAACATGAAAGCTCTGTGGCGCATGCAGTCACTGTGTAACACTGTAATTGCAATACATAATCAGGTAGGGTTTTGAAACTCAGTACTGTTAAATGTGTGTCATCAGTATCCTGTGTGGGTGTTGGGGTGATTATGTAATGACAGGATCTATTGCAGTGTGGGTTTTGCTACATCATTATATTGAAGACCTATGTGTCCCAATGTCCACATTACAAAGCCAGCAGTTTTCAAACACTGTAGAGGTTGTTGTAGACAATCTTCAGTCATAAATGTGTACAGCTATCTGCAAATACTATGTGACAGCATGGATTAGTAAACAATATAGGCAACCGTTATAATACCCAGATACCACGCTCCTCCCACAGATCATACACAAACACGCTTGGCTCTTACTCTCTTACTCCCTTCCTTTCTTATTTTGTCACTGTTGCTCTCTCTCTCTCTCTCTCTCTCTCTCTCCTCTCCGGTGGATGTGGAAAAGTACATCTGTTTTGCATAGGCAGTAGCTTGGGTTTTGTAAATAATGTTCATGATCAACTGATGGCCTGGGCACGAATTGCAGTCCCCCACTTGCTAATTGCATGTGTAACAGCTGTGGTATCATTCCTATAGCCAATTGCATGGAAACACACTCCTATAACTCAACATTTCATGTGGGTGTTGGCCCTTTTCTTTTACTGTGAGCAGAACTTCATCTGGGTGTCTGACAAACCACATCACAGAGGGTAGTTGGAAATACCTCTTACAACATACACTGTGGAGACAGGCCAACAAACAGGAGGGTAGTGTTCCAGACATGGGGACAGAATGTAAGTATTGCTGTTCTACATTTGAAGTAATATTGGTTTAACAGGTATTGTGTGGATATGGCTGCTCTACATGATTTAAAGTCTGGCATGACAGTGTTATGTGGTTGACAAAACTCTCACCTGTATGGCTATCTGCAGACAGGCCAGAGTTTGGAGTCTTACATGTGGTGTGTTACTCACACATTTCCTATCTTTAGAAAACTATTTATACTATGTATAAAACATATATATATATATATATATATATATATATATATATATATATGTGTGTACTGAAAGATATATTTGATAAAAACAAACATTTTCACAGCTCCAGTGGCTTAGTGTTTAATTGCTGTGGTTATAGTGTACAGGGTGCTGGTTTCAAGACCTGCAAGGGCTGTTTATTTTGTTGCTAGGCAGAACAAGAACTGCTGGATACAGAGTGGTTAAGGCAGTTTTGAGCAGCTTTAAGTGAGTTTGCACAGGTTTCCATGAAGGTAAGTGGTGCTAACGTACGGTTAAACAAAAAGGCGCTTACACCGTGTAGGCTTTGCTTACCAGTGCACAACTCTACTTAGCATTTACATTTAAGTAATGCTTACTCTTGCTAAGCATAGCTCAGCCCTGGTAACTAGTGATCCCATTCCAGTCTGATGAAATAGCAGGGTAATGACATCTTTAATAAGTGTATTTAATTCCATTTACATAACATGCTTCTATGTGCTGTCATTACAGTAGCAAGGGGTGTGAGTGCACTGTATGGGACACCTGAGTATATATGTCTAGTACAACAATCTTTTCTCTTTGTACATGTTTCATACATGGGTAGTATCCCAGATTATATGCAAAGACATTTGCATGTATTGTATCATTACATTACTACTGTTAACAGTGCTTTCCCAAGTAAAAGTAGATTGCAGATTGTAGTACTGGAACCATACACCTCTGCATGCAAAGCTGGACTCTGAGTGCTGACTATCATATTAATGGTATGTGAGCTATATGTTAAGTATCTGCTACTGGGTATTGATCTGATATGTAGATATTAACTGTAGGCTATGTGTTTAGGACATGTCATTGAGGGCTGCTGTCATGTAGTAATGGCTTACCTATCAATGCTAGACATCTATCTGTCAAAACATTCACCCTAATGCATAACCTGTTGGCTAGCTGATTTCTGTCTGTTCTCTGTACAGATGTGCAGATGTCAGGTATCTATCTTGGCTGCTTACAGGCAATCTATGCTTGACTGACACTGATATGTCTGCCCAGCTGTGTTATGAATGCCACAGCTAGGAAAACCCACCCTGTATGCACCACATGCCATGGATACCTCAACTAGACTACCACAGTTAACAAAACATGCTTGGGTACAGGTCTCCAACCCAGACACTGGCCATGTTATGTAATATATGTTGCATACATGTCAATTGGAGCACCTCACTGGCCCTCTGCAAAAGAAAACCAGATGCTTGGATGTTGCATTTAACTGTCATCCTGGAGATTACTCAAATGGCATCAGTTGATAGATGACCTGCTGACAAATGTCAGGTGGCATGATACCAGTTTACCCACATCCCCTACTCTTCTCATCTCTCCATGGACATTAGCCTAATACACACCTAGGAACCCCTGCACCTATGGACCACAGTACTGACAAATGTGTCAGTGTGCATAGCTGAGAATAACAGTGTCTGTGTGTTTTTATACTTGTAGTTGATAATACCCTCAGGGCCTTCTCACCCAGTACACCCCCTATTGCCATAGTTAGAAATGGGTGTTGCTATAATTGACATTAAATGTACCTTTTTACACTCATCACCCTATAGGCTACCTTGAGCTTGCAGTACCAGCATAACACTGTTGTACAAATGGGAATATAGACGTGGGTTACCCTCTGAGTCCTGGCAAATGTGTGTATGTGTGCAAGTGTGTATATTTGTAGGATACAGCATTCTAGAGCCACATTCTCCAAATACAACACACCTTGCCATACATTATAAGGGATAGTGATGTTGCTGAGATTAGGAGAGCCATGACAAACCCTCATCCTTCTATCCCTTTGGCATGTGCAATAAATGCATATCCCTGTAGTAGCACTGATTAGATAGACAAGGGGTTGTATTGCAGTCCTGGTCAATGTGTGATTATGTGCATGTCAGAGCATTATCATGGGTTTCAGTGAGTAAAATATCCAATGTGGGGTGTGGGAGCTGGGTATACTGTCTTTACACCATGGTACCTCCAGTACATGTCCCAAGGTCCACTGTATGAGGACCACTGTCACCATCAACCATACAGGTAACTGATTCCACTATCCAACCCAATGGTGCATATGGTGTGTGCAGATTCTCTGTCACAGAATTGACTCACTGACAATGTAGGTAGCATTGATAAACCCAGGTCTCTCAGATGTGTCTATGACTGTTATGTGTTTGTCAATGTGTATATGACAGTATGTCATACTATGTATTGTTCATTAACACCCAGTGCATCCCCCATTACCATACTGTACAAGGCCTGGAGATGTTCTTCACTTACCAAGAAACTCGGACACACCTCATCCTAAAAGCTGTGTGGTGTGTGCAATTAAGGCCAAACACATTAGTAGCAATAAATACCTTGGTAGGGGTTCTAATCTCAGTGTTGCCAAGTAAGTGTGTGCGTGTGTATGTGAAGGGATCTACTTCAGTTTGCAGAAGATACATGTGCCAGGAGATCATTTGTCCAAGAACTGACTGGCAAAAGCTGACATTTCAAAGGAATCATCTTGTGGAAATTCATTCCATCAAAACTAGTAGTAGATGTGTAAATGCCCTCTTCCCCCCTGTACAGCTGTACAATGATACTGGAGTTGGTATATATAGTTGTATGTGGATGTTGTGGGCACAGCCCCTATCATTTGGGTTATTGTTGTGCATATCCTCCCACTTTGTCTGGTGTAATACTGTACAGTTTATGTTAACAGGTTCAGTAGTTATTAATCACACTATGTGTGGTTCTATGCCTTCACACATCCTCTAAGGTGGAGGGCTGTGCCACCCACACAACCACACCTATGTTTACCAATTCCAGGATTACACTACATTGGGGAAGAGTACATATACCCTGTCAGTACCATTGTCAGTGAAATTAAACTGGCAGAGTGATTATTTACCGATGTGATGTTTTGCCTATTGTGTCTTGGTGGAATTACATAGGCCAAAATAAGTTCACTGCAAAACTAAATACAGCCTCAACACCAATGTCTCTGTGTGTGTGTATGTTATTCACAAACATTTGGTGTGCCATCCAGTACACTTACCTTGTCCACTGTAGAAGAGCTGCTGACATCAGCCACCATCAGCCACCATGCGCTCACCTGTATACACCCCTCAGACCTATCAGCCATGTGGCACATGCAGTAACTGTTATACAAACTTGTTAGTTGTGTTCAGCTGTACCCAGGATACGACACAGTCAATGTGTCATGACAGTGCCATACCCCTAGTAGGAAACAAGAGCAGACCAACATCCTGCTGACACATAGATACCTACAACACAAGCTGAATACATTATGGAGACCACAATCAGTCAGTGATAATAACAACTATAATGCATCATGGCTGGACAGCTACACACCCTGACATGTAAGCATTAAACATTTTAGCTGAAAACATGTTAAACAGCATTACATTGCTAAACCTTAATACATTCACCCTGTGCATCAGAACCATATTAGCATGTACCTGCGTCGATGGTATGGATGTGGCACAGGTATCATCATATGCACAAGGTGTGTTGTGGGTTTGCCAGAGACCTAGGCTGAGCTGTTTGGTTGACATCATGTGTGTGTGTGTTAGGGAGGATCTTTATCAATTGGGATGTGCAGATGTGGTGTGTGTAGGTATGGAGGTGCCCTAGCTGTGTTAGTGATGTGTGTGTGTGTGTCTGTATGCACACATTTCTGCCATGTGGCTGCCCTATACAGGGGTTTGTTGGACAGCTGCAGACCACACATGGCAGACTGTACACTTCACCATATCTGGTCATGGATACAAGAACTGTGCCTGCCAGGTGTTCCACGAGCACTACCAGGTAGAAAACAAGATATGGTACTCTCCCCGATGATGACAAATGTCTGCTGGATCTGCGTCCCTGTTGTGACCGGCCAGGACGATGTGGCTTGCTGTGTTGTGGTGTGGACAGCACCCCCCTGCAGTGCAGGTGCTAGTACTGTGAATGCAGGAGTGGATGTGACTTGTTGCGTGTCCACATAGACCTCCACCTGTTTGTGTTGCTGACCTACATCCATGTGGCTGTTGCCCTACTCCCACTATATGCTCTAACACAGACACCACACAGTCGAGGATTCCCACCATCTCACCCAAATGTGTGTCCAGGACCTCTGCAAAATAATGGTGGGCACCTGTAAGATTACGGATGTTGTCAAGTACAGCAGAATGAGTAGCCCTCTGGAGCCTCAGACTCTGTCTGTTGTAACATTCCATATATCTCTGTGCCTTCATGATGGCCTGAAACATGCGTCTGGTGACACCTGCTGTGGCACTTCTGCCAGGGACATGATGACCAGCTGCCCTCCTACGAGCACCCCTGTAAATCTGCCTGTGTGGTACCTTGCTGGTCATCCAGCTATGGCTGCTGTGCACAGACACAATTGTCATAGTCACCACACTGTCCTGTCCCATGCCAACACCCACCAACTGTCCATCATCTATGGCCACTGGTGATGGGGTT
This sequence comes from Protopterus annectens, assembly GCF_019279795.1. Taxonomy (NCBI): domain Eukaryota; kingdom Metazoa; phylum Chordata; order Ceratodontiformes; family Protopteridae; genus Protopterus; species Protopterus annectens. The sequence goes on from NC_056733.1 coordinate 1,546,055,885, forward strand.
TGTATTGGCATTGTGACTGTGTGCAGGGATGGGTTGGATAAAACTGGGATGTCATCCGATGGCACAGCTTCTGCCCCTGACAACCCTTCATGTGCCTCACCATGCCTATCATCATTGTCAAAGTCTGTATAGACACTAACATCAGTTTGCCTGTAGGAGGGACCCTGACCCACCTCGCCACCTGTGAGGGGAAAACAAAAAAATTAACTTAAGTCCTGTACATCATTGCTTACCTTTACACACACACACACACACACACACACACACACACACACACACACACACACACACACACACACACACACACACACACACACAAACACATACACTTACAGGTGAGGTGGCACAAAGATATTACACAGACCTCTCATTACCCAGTAGTCAACATGCATGACATATGGCACTCAACAGCATGCACTGCAGCTATACTCACTCCTTGTTACCAACATTATACATCTATGTGATGCATGAGTTGTGTTAGTAGGTGATGCTCCTTGCCCTGGAATACACTGCACCCATGTACACAGTATTGCTGTGCACATGTTCAGCACCCTGGCATGTACTGTGCACCATACCTCACAAGTGTACACACCATTGCTGAATGTGTATATATGTGGCAGTAATGTTTGCTCTGTTGCTCACAGCCCCTATGTGTTTGTCTGACACATACCTGGGCTTCTTCTCCCATTTCTGAGTGCTACCTTTCGGATATGGGATTCATTCCATGGTTTGTAAGATGTGTGCAAGCCATGCCTGTCTCTGTTGCAGGTGAGTGGGAACATGTCATGGACATACTTTGTGGACAGCAGACCATTACTTTTGTGACATTGAGGCCCTGTACTTGATGGAAGGTGTGTACTCAAGAAGAGTGAATGCTGTCAGTACCTCAAAAGCTGCTTCCACAATATGTCATTTGAAGTGTGTGCACACATATGCTACCAGTGTTTGTTAAGGTATATATTCAACATATTTTTTGTCCTAGTATAGGATTCCATATTACACATTCATTGATCATGTTAGGATCACATTACAGGTTGTAAAAGGTTTGGAATGTGGTTTTGTGATTTGCTGTTTTGTAGATCTGTAACAGTTGCCATTGCAATAGTGGTGTATACACTGTCATAGCCGCTGTATAAGGATAATGTTTCAGACATGTCCCTACTGTAGGCCATTTGCCCCACCATTATGTTCATCTCTGTCCACACATTTTGCACTGACAGGTTGTTAGGTATACTGCAGGACTCTTACATACCCTGAAGATATGCCACCATGGTGACCACTGTGATGCAGTGCAGTTAACAGCAACAATAAGCGAACATGTACAGCATGCATTATGGGTAGGTGTGTTAAATGTGTGCATGACAAATACCATGACCATAACATGGCCAGTGTATTGGCAAACCTGAACAAAATGACTACATACTCACCAGCTACAGGCTGCTGCCCCAGATGTATACCAGAGAGACATACATAGTTATGTGAGAGATGTAATGTCAGTAGCCGTACCTGTGGCATTGGTACAGGGTGTAAGCAGTATTTCAGTACATCAGCAGTACAAACCCACAATACTAGAGATTATGCACATCTGTTCATTACTACACTGCAGCAACAGACTATGTTATCTGACATATGCATGAAGATACTTTACAGATGAAGATGGATAAGCAACATTGGTCTATTAATGTACCCTGGGGCCTTACCTGCACACTCCTCATCCATTGTGTGGGTGGCACCCACCTCCACAATGCTATCTTCAGGTTTCTGGCTTGGCTGGTGGGTGGGTGCCCCAAGGCTGGTGAGGAGCTCCTCAGCATGTGTCAGTGGGGGCTGGATGCCATGATCCCCACCTGTGGCTAGCTGATCTCTCCTAACTGCAGCAGCACGCTGATGGGTGTGATAGATGAGATTAGTGCAATTATGTTGCATCTGCTCATAACTACGGTTATGCAGGCTGACATCATTCACCCTGTGGATGAGCTCATTCCACAGGGTGGTCCTCTCCTGCAGATCATGGGCCCTGCACCCAAAGAGGGTTCAGTGATGTAGTACAATGAAGTTTATGATAACATCATTCTCCTGGGGTGTATACGCAGGGAGCCATTCATGGGACATTGTACCTGGAAGACATAAACAGGAAAAAAGGTCAGAGGACCTCATATTGCAAGGATATAATTCTGGTTAACTGACATCCCCCCACCACCATATCTGTAACAATAATCTAATCACACAAATCAATGGGTATCTTTACACCAAACCTACTGTTGGGACATATATCCTATTATTCAACAGGAGGGTGGCCTAATGGTTAAGGTGTTTGCCTTACAAACACAAGGTGCAGGGTTTGAGTCTCACAAGGGGTAACTGCCTAGGCTTAAAATGGCTTGCAAGGGCAGTTAGCTTAGTACGAACCTATGAAGTATTAAAATGTGTTTCTATTCATGTTCCACGTTGAAACACTATCAATGATGCCCTGTTGCTATCAATGTAACCTGCATGCCATTGTAATGGCCACTGTGGTTCCATATATGCATGTGTTCTGTTTGCTATGCAACTGTTCCAAATTTGGTGTTTTGGGTTAATGGAAATATCTATGCCTGCTGTTTTAACTAATCCTGGATTGTGTTGACTGTTACTAACCCACATATGTTCTAAAACTGGAACACAATAGCATGTTTGGGAAGGCCGTTCCCAGTGGACCCACCTCTCCCACTTCATCTGGCCATGACACCAAGCCCCAGCATGTCTGGGACCCACCCTGGGACCTCCTTATCTGCTAGTCCTGCACTACCTTCAGGGGGAACCATCTCAGGGGATGGGGCTCATCCCCCCTTAAGAGCGGGCATGGACAAAATCCTGTCACCTGAAGTCAGGTCCAGGGTCTGGTGCATATGGAGCTCTGCAGAGAATTGAGAGATCTGCTACGCCAACTTGAGGACCTTGTGGCACAATTAGAGGGTCAGCCTGCCCCTCCTGTTCATCACCCAGCACAGCCACCTTCAAGGCCATGAAGGTGCAGTGGTGACTGCCCATGGGTGGAGACCTCAGTCCTACTGTTTCCATTTGGCGGCTCATGAGATTCTGATTTCCAAACACCCCTCCCCATCCAAGGTGTTTACCCCACACATGTAACATACCGCCACTGTATGCTGTCTTGTCTGTCTTCTGACCCAACCTACCTCCCCAAATATACCTACTATCCTTCCCCAACATCTCACTCTCATCTTAAAAAAAAAGGCAATCTGTTCCCAAAAAGAATTTCACACCACACATAACTCCATTTCACACCCGCTTAGAACTGCTTAAAAGTCCCTTAATCACTCTGTATCCAACAGCCCTTGTTCTGGCCAGCAAAAAAACATTATCAGCCCTTGCAAGTGTCTAACCCAAGATCCTGCACACCATAGCCACAGAAATTTACCACTAAGCCATCTGAAATGCAGATATGCGTGATGTTTTAAGCCATCTGAGCTGCCGATATGTGTAATGTTTTCTCAAACATATCATGCAGCACAGTCATTCAACATTAGAGAAAATGAATTATATATATATGTGTGTGTGTGTGTGTGTGTGTGTGTGTGTGTGTGTGTGTGTGTGTGTGTGTGTGTGTGTGTGTGTATGTGTGTGTGTGTGCACATACATGTCTATATATATATATATATATATATATATATATATATATATATATATATATATATATATATATATATATATATATATATATATATATATATAGTGCATTCAGACATCGGATCCACACTCTGAACCTTCTTCCTCCAAAATTTAACTGTTCTGCCTTGCTACAAAACAGAGAATCACAGGTGGACAAAGCCGAACATTAGGGAGGATATATAGGGACAGATCGTAGATATGCCTATTACAAACCTATGATGTTTGTGAATGATACATTTCACATTACCATGAATGTTCTGAAGGTGGTGGGGTCTGAAACTCATGTGTCTGTCATGACTTCATTACTTCCACCTTCAGCTATTTGCCAGACTAATATAGATGTTTGGAGGAACAAAACAAACACTATGATGGCTTAAATCTTGACATTCTGTACAGATCTGCACAGTTGGCAGGTATTGCCCACTGCCCACAGGGCAGTTGTTCAGCAGGATATCATTACAGCAAGTCTTGATGGCACATATAAATCTTTCAACATCAGCTTTCCCATTATTACAGACCAAGTACTACATTCAATTACATGCTGACATATTTCACATACCTGTTTTATTATTGTTCTCTCCTCTGTGTACCAGTTGGATGTCTTCCTTGCTTGGGTTGGTTTTTTTTTTGTTTTTTAGTATTATTTTTGTTTTTTTAGTATTATTTTTGTTTTTGCTTTTTCTTATTTCTCTCTCTGTCCATCTCTCTCTCTTCACTACAGGGATCGAGCTGGTTTGAATAGGTTGCAGCATGGCTTTGTAGGTGATGCTCATGATCAGGTGATGGCCTCTGCACCAGTTGGTGTTCCCCACTTGCTAACTGCATGCATCCAGCTGTGTAGTTATTACAATAGCCAATGTCATAACAACCCTCTATTATAAATGACTATATCATGTGAGTGTTGTCCCTTTACCTTTCCTGTATGGAAGACTTCCTTCCTGTGTGTGGGCAGCTGTGTTACAGACAGCAGTTAGCAATACTTCTTACAACAAGACTTGTGGACACAGGCCAACTACATGTTTGTATAAGCTTCCAGAGGGTCTATGTTATAAGATCGATGGTTGAAAACATCGAACACCATATGGTCAGCACCATATGGTCGATATCTTCAAACATTGAACTTATAAAAGCAACAAAAAGAAAAAAGAAAAAAGTGCCCTAATGGGTTTAAGCAGGGGGGCAAGCCCTCCTGTCCCCCCACTCCCATCGCTACTTAAATATACCAACACCAAGACCGCACTACATTGCAGTAAATGAAAATCTCCCATTACAGAGATTTTCATTTACACGTTCGATGTTCTCCACTTTCACTATTCTCATGTCGACAATATCACTTCCGTATTGTTATCTTTTGAGAATATAATATAGACCCGGTTCTAGCCCTAGGGACATTGTGTGAGTATTGCTGTTAGATGCATTGAATACTGCTAGTTTTACAGGGTTTGTATTTACATGCTAGTTTTGCATAGAATGCAGTCTGTCTGCATAGTTCTCAGCTGTGGGCCTATCCACATGATGGCCAGAGGGTTGGCTGCTATATTTTGTCTGATCCCCACACAGGTCTTGTCCCTGACCCCAGGGATCACGTCAGTCGCCCTGCTAGACAGGGGTCCAGGGAAATAAATACTGTGGGAAGAAATAGCCAGGGAATTGTTATGGCTAGGCTTGTATAGGCCCTAGGGCCAATAGCCTAGTACCAACCTATGAACTTATGAACATATCAGTGCCATTCTCTCCGT